>NC_089323.1:12034827-12037327 GCF_036669915.1 Pocillopora verrucosa | reverse complement strand
CATTAGGTTGTTTTACTCTAAAAGCATTTATGAAGAGAGATATTCTGGCAGAGAGGATAAAAGTTTTGCTGCCCCTAAATTTTCATCATCTCAGATTGTTGATATCACTAACAAAGAAACTTTGTTAGTTATAATTTCTCTTTTAAAAAACTCTTTTGAGAAATAAGATAAAGCATATTCATCCCTGGGTTGAAAATTAGCGCAAAACAAAACTACAAATTTGGTGCGATATCGCTTCCCGAAAATTCAGGCATTTGTTAGCATTTTCTATTGTACTTAGAGATAAGTTCACAAATATTAGACATTATGAAAATAAAATCGCACATTTTTTTCCATTTGCCAAAGAATATTGAAATAAAAGCAGGATTTTGAAGGCTATCTTAAAACCTATTGCCTTTTATGAGGAAAATCACTTTTGGTTGGGATGTCGAGAAGATAAGCTAAATGTTTTAAATGTGAGACATAATAAACTGAATAACTTCGAATCTCCTTTTTACCAACTTAGACCACCCGCAGGCTTTCCGGCGATTTGATATAACAAAGAAAAATATATGAAAAACACATCAGAACAGAAATTGAGTGAACCACAATAATCTACAGGAATTGATTTGCAACAGAGACAGACATTAAAAATTTAAAGGTGAGTAAAGCTAATATTCTTTGACTGACGAAACGCTTTGTTTTTTGTCTAAATAACTATCTCGTAAAAAACCGGTCGCTAAAAGGTTACGCCGCCAACTAAGGAGGGTAGCTTAGCAAATTATATTATCTTCAATTTCAAAAACCCAGACAAAAAAATGTAATAAAAGAGAGAGACAGAGAAAATAAGTCGAAAACCTGCGCTAAACACAAAATCTTCATAGTGACCATTTTTTTTCCGATTGTGGAGCTGAGACAAAATTGTTAATAGACTTAACTATAACTGGATAGCGCTGAAGATAAGCCACCCTCAGCAATTAAGGAAAAAAAAGATTAGAGAAATAAAACAGGATATCTGTAAAACAATGGGCTAAATTACGCCCACTGAAGTAATGCGTCCAGATGTGTCCTTTCTATTCAATGAACAGAGCATAGCAGAAAATTTAAAGTAACCACGGAAGAGTTTGGCAATCAAAAGTTCTGAGCTGTGATAAGAGAAACACCAGCCATGAATCGAACAACAGCAATATTTGGTATCTTTCTCATATTTGTGGCGATGCATGAACTGGAAGGCTTTACCGCTGGTATTGGCAATGCGGGACTCGGAAAACGTGACTACGTTTCAAAGGTAATACAAATTGTTCTAAAAATATAATCTCTTGAGTTGCCGTCAAGCTTTTAAAAAATTTCTTAAGAATTATTATTGCAGTGGTAAAAACTTCTATTTGCTTAGCCAATTCCATTATTGACATAAACCTCAGCCCAGTGCAAAATAAAGACTCTAAAATTGGTTGTCTTTTATTGAAAACGAGATTTGACTTTTTAAAAATTACATACGCAAGATTATTAAACTGTGTGTACGCGAATGTATCGATAAGATTGGTGCTAAGGCTCCATACAATTACTTTGCAATGCAGTCAGGCAAGAGATGGTTACATAACTTTAAGTTTGAAATCCATTGGGAGAGAAGCCATTGATAATAATAAAGCACAATGTCAAATGAGGACATACCTTTAAACTTAGTAAGACATATGTATTTAAATAAAACAGGTACCAAAACAAGCAGACAGTTTTATTTGTGTAAGATAGAGTGAATTATTGAGAGGTTCTTTATACAGAAAGGAAAAAAAGTAAGCTTCATGTTTTAATTGTTATCATCTTAAACAGGAGAGGTTTAAAGGTTAAAAAGAACTTTTAAATTGTGTCAATGCCATTTATAAAACATTAAAATTAACTTTGGCTCTATTCCCCGGATGTAATATCTCTCCCCGAAAATTAAATTTTTTAAATCATTAGCCTATTGTTCAAAAGATCTTTCACTAAGCTGAGAATTTACTTTTCCGTACTTTTTTTCATAAAGAAAGTTGTATTAATTTTGTAAACTTAATTAAAGTTGTCAGACAAAGATAAACAATTCTAAATGGAAAAACTAATGCCCTCGGCAGGTTCCTTTTACAATCATGATTCAGTTAACAAAACAATCAGTCGCTTTTCAAAAGTGCGATAAGCAATGGTTTACTGTCTTCCTAAAACAATTATTTCGCCAAGTTAAATGCTTGGTCAGTTGCGGTTCAATCGATACAATTTAATCGTAAGACTCATTGGCGCGCGTTCAACCCTGTTTTTTTATAAAAAAAAACTAAACGAAACAAAACAAGTCAAAAATACAAAACAAAAACAAAACAACACAAAAATACACTTTTTGAGTCCTTGTACAACAAGGACTAAGAAAACAAAGCGAAAAAAGGAAACTTTGAAACTGAGAGTATAATGTTGAGAGGTAATTTCTACAAGTCTTTATTGAGAGTTCATCAGTCACTTTCTCGAATTTCTTGTTTTGTTTTAGGCTCGGAGGGAACTA
>NC_089323.1:11994827-12029827 GCF_036669915.1 Pocillopora verrucosa | reverse complement strand
AAATTCTCCATTTTTGAACGTTTGAAAAAAAAATTAATTTGAAATTTTTTAATTCATTTTCTCTAAGAAATTTTTCTACCGTTAATTTTTATGGCAATTTCGATTTCTTGTTTCAGCTTTAATGAATACATGAATTAAAATCCCCACGCAAATGTGAAATAAGTCGAAGTGAACGAAATCTTCTAACGACACAAGGCGAAAATTAAAGGAGTGAAAAATTAAACAACGAAAAGGCATCTAAAAGAGACTGCTTTTTAGCCGGAATGGCTATTATGTCAAAGTTTTCAATATTTCAGGTCTATTCATTGTATCAGTAAATACTATTATTCATTCGCTTCCGAAACTTTGTCCAAATCTACCAAAAAGAAGGCTTTAAAAGAATCCGAATTCTAGGTGGAAAATATTATAAAATTCAAATACCTCACCTTGGAAATAAGACAACCTTAATTTTCGGTTAGGAACAATATATTCGATCATTAATTTAGTCAAAGTTGATTCTCAGAAGCAATAAAGTATACTGTCCTTAATTTTAATTTCACTTGAATATTCCCAAACTGAGAGGATACCGCTGTCCAATTCTAAATCTGAGATAAGTCCTATTTTTTTTTAACTGCTGAAATATAAATATATAGCAAGTGCAGTTCTTGTTGAATTAATACTGGGCAATTCGTGACAAACAGGATTTGAAAGACAATCAAATTTTCAGCGGTATGTTAAGTTTGAAATGATAAAGGTATCAAAACATTGCATAATATTATAAAATTTTGATGCCTATCAAAGAAGCATTCCGAGCTTATAGGCTTCCTCCTAGGGAACTGATTCTGTTTCCTCTATCTTTACTAAACTCCTGGCTGAAAATCAGGATTCGAGCCATCATATTCACGTGAGAAAAATATACAAGATTACTTGGCTATTCGAGTCCAAAAGAAAAATAAAATCTAAAATACCTCTCTAAGAATCCTCCTCGCGCAGGATTTGAACCTGGGGTAGCTTTCCTTTTATTCTTCTTCACTCTGATTCTATAACTTGCGCCTAGAGTACACTGTGGTCTTAAACATCTTTTTTTGATGCGTCTGTTTCAGGCATACCAGTCGTTAGATCGCATTTGCAGGGAAACACAAGCTATCTGTGTGGAGGCCGCAAAGGATGTCTCACGGCGATCAAAGACAACGAAACGCTCTCAGGACACAGGGCTGAATATGGAATGATTAGCAAATAACAACATGTGAAACTAAAACCTACTGAAGACAGCCTGAAAAATGACACACGTTCGAAATTTATCAAAGGTCCCCTTTCCTGTTACGAAGAGCGGTTTTATTTGTGTAAAACACTTTCCATTCGCTTTTCGAAGAATTAGTTTTTTTCGATGTCAATATATAAAAGAGAGAAGGAAAAAATAGGAATGTTGAAAAATAAAGTACATGCGTCAAAAATTGTTATGGTGGCGTTTCTCTTTCTACGCTTAAATATTTTGAGTGTTAAAGGATCTTAACTCTTAAAAGTCTTGGGAGGATTATTAACTCGTTTTTACGGTTGACATTTCGTTAATATTCTAGCGTCCGAATAAAATTTGCCTTAAATCGCAGTAGATCGCGACTACCAAACATAGCCGCTAAGGTATATTAATTTCAAACCTTTCTTGAGCAGAATGCTCACTTTCCGCAACATGCACTTCCTAAAGTACACAACAGAAAAAACTTTGCTGCAATTTTTTCTCATTTTACACCACAACAAGAGAAATCAAGGGATGAACATTTAAGATAGGTTCGTCCTACGTGCTTATGCACCAAACTGAGTCCAAATGTTAGTTAATAAAAATACTTTACATCACTAGAAATCCATAATATTTTGAAAAGAATGAAACACGACTGAGCAAACCATTCTTTTATTTCATTCGTCCACTTTCAGAGCTTTATAAAACATGCCATAAGAAATGATTTACTTATTAAGGGCTATTTAGCTTAACAATCGATACAAAAGAAAACATATGCTATCAATGCCAACCAAAAAGACAAAAGGAAGTACTCATGGCATCTTTGTCATGCCTGACGAGGCACTTGTTAGATTTCAGAGTCAATTTTGTTTCCAGTATAAATTTTTATTTCCAGCTGTTTTAACACTCACCATTAAGTGGCGCATGACCAAAACCAAACTAATCACAACGACCAACCAGACGAAAGGGAAATACTTTTAATAGTCAATGAGAACTCAAAATAGAATCAGGAATTGGAAATGCAGCGTCAAAGTCACAATTGGTTTTCTTCTGAGTCTGATCGAGTAAGTGACACAGGTTTTCTGGACCAATTACAAAGCGAAGAAAGGCAACCAGGAAATCTTAGATGTTTTTAGACTCAATTGAAAACCTACAACTCACATACAATATTCTTTAGAAATATTTGGGCCAAACGAGGGTTTATACTCGGTCCTCACGCACGTTCATTAAGCCGTTTCCTTTATCGTGGCGTTCCATAACACATCTTTGTAATAAGACTCAAGGGAAGTCTTGACACTCTGCGCATGCTTGGAATCTCTAACCTCGACCAAAATGTTGCACTGAGTAGGAGAGGAAACAGGGGATTATTTTTTGAATTCGAAAAGAGTTCACATAAAATTCTGATGATAATTTTCAAGAACCATCTCTGCCTTCCTTCTCCCCTCGAACTCGAAAAATCCTTTGTTTTGAGGTAAATATTTAGGTGAATATCTGTTTTCTTTTTTACCCTCCAGAAAGTCGGTCTCAAATCAAATAATATTTCCAGTTGACATTTACTTTATTATCACCATCTTTTTGCTTGGAAAGGTACGCAAGAACGTTCTTGGTAATTGTAGACGAAACTAGTTTTGTCATCACATCATCAGTTTAATGTGTCGAACGTGAACGCAAAATCAGGATATTCCTGAGTATGGCGAAGCTCTAATCTTGTAGAGAGAAATTTTTTTTTGGTCCCATTTTGGAATGAAAGGGTTGATCATTTTCTTTTTAAATCTCGTCATACCTCTTTTATATGCAGTTACATCCTATCATTATTCATAGACTTTTGTGTGCCCTAAAAAATTTCAAAACAACACAAACCACATTTGGTAATTTGTTTTATCGTTTTTCATAAAAAAAACTTTACCTTCAACGTAAACATATTGTTGTCAGTCAGAATTTGTTCTTGAGTCATATCTCGTATCCTAAAAAAAAAACATCCAGAATTTGTCTCAGATGCTGAATATTCTATGGAAGTTTGTTTAAAGTTAGCTGCTACATGATCAATACTCGTCTCGTCTCTCTCGATAAAATTTTTTGCTAATACAAGTTGGACTCAAAATCTTCGCAGCTAATAATTTCGCATCACAGTTGTACTTAAATTTCCTTCCTCCCATACCGTGCGCTCACGGAGGCTAGTAACGTAATTATTTGTGCCAGTCCTCCCGATTTTTCGTCAATGGTAATTGTAAATCGCACCAGTCTCCCCTCTAGTGCAAGTCCTTTCTCAATACAAGAGCTTAGTACAGACGGATCGATATTTCCACCACAAAGAGGCACGACTACTCTGCAAATAGACAAAGGAGCAGTTTGAGATAATATAATCTTTCTTAATTAGAAGACACATCAATATCTTAAGGGTGTGGTGCGCGTTTGTCACAAATTCCCTATTTCTCAGTCCTTCGCTGTGCGAAACCTTTTGTAATGGTACACCTCTCTCATTTAAACACTGCAATTTTACCTTCCCCCGACGTTTCAAGTAAATTTCCTCTCCTCTGGAGGTTAGCTCAGCTGACAGATTATTTAAGCGCAGTTCAAATCACTAAACGAGTGCTAATTACTACAGCAAGTTGCCGAAAACCCACTGCTAAATTGTCAAACATTTTCAACAAGAATACTTGATGCATAAGATTTATAACTGTATGGACTCAGATCTGCAAACTTACCGTTTGCCATGAAGCTCTGGTAGATACCCACCCAGCAAGGCTGCAACACCGGCTGCCCCAGATCCCTCAGTGACGGCACGTTCATTTTCTATGAGCTTCAGTACGGCTAAACTAATATGATCGTCACTGCAGGGAAAGGTAGTTTATATTTCGGATTAAGCTCTAATATCGTTCTTAAAAGTACAGTTAAGACCTATCCGCACTATCTCTGTAGATTACTGCATGAAATGTGTGACAATAAGGGATTTCAATAAATTGGTCATATGATCAAGAATAGTATGAAGTTCCACTTTCTAGAATGATGTGAGAGTTGCATCATCTAGAAAGGCGGGAATACGCTGGGTGTCTCCGCCTCTCTGTACTTATTTATAATCAACTATGAATCGATCATTGGGTGAAGATAAACCAGTAACACAATCAATACTTCAAAATAAACTGCTTTTCTTGTTTACTGACAAAAGCAAGAGGTAGAGGCCAACGAAAGTCTACTTCCCTTGATTCGGCTCTAGAGTAACGCGAACGGGTACACAATTTGGCGTGCAATTTCTGTGATCAACTCGTGTACGCACTGCATTTACAAGCATCAAATAAAAATTATGTAGAGACAGAGAAAACTCTCGCTTAGTTTCCTGTCATCACATGACAAATATTCAAGCACGTGACACTTTTCCATTCTCAGGAATATTCTTCTTCGATCTAATTGTAATGCAAATTAGGGTTTTCTCCACAACGTTACGTTTCAGAATCGACCACAAGGATATTCGATGCCGAAGAAATCACTATGGTTGCTTTGTTTCTCAAAATAGCTATCCTTAAGGAATTCATTTACCTGACAGCTACAAGTTTGTCTACAAGTCCTGTTGCGATATGAAAAGCGTTTTTCCCCACTTTAGGAAGGTTCAGCGCTAAATGCATTGGAATGAAAACAGTCTCGGTGAGAATTCAAGTAACGACAATTCAACAGGGAACGCAATTCTCGAGGCTAACTAACAATTTATTAAAAAGACTTGAGGCTTAAAAGACACCATTTTTTGACGCAAAGCGGAGCACAATACACGTTTTACTCGAAATTCGTATCCATGTCTCTTTGTGCTTTGTTATTTCGGGTAACGAAAAAACATACAATGTCACCACACCACATTACCATCAAAATTATGAAAAAAACAGTCATCAGTAACAATACCATCACTACAAAAAGGACATGAAGGTGCCAAAAAGGATATAAAGTTACGAAAGGGGAAGCTGGAATGTACTTTTGTTTCCCTTTATTCGAACATTCTCTTGAAGTTTCTTCATAGACGACAGTTGGCTTCAAAAGGTCGAGAGTTAAATGCACCTGCTTACTCACCGTCTGTCAAAGCTGAAGGGTGATCGATATTTAGCGTGACAGGATGACCAGCATCAATTGCGGTCTGAAAACTTGGACACCTCTTTGATTCAACACCCTTTGAAAAGTTAAACAATCCCTTTACAACAACTTAACTGTAATCATATAAATCAAGACAAAGTAATTGACTATTCATGGGGGAAACATCTTCAGACAACCTAACAAATAGCTTTTCGGTACTAAAGTAGATGAAAATGTCAAAATATGTCACGGCTTTCTTAAAGCAAATGGTCGAGTCAACTACCACTGTTCTCTCACTCAGAGCTAAAAAATGTATTTCTCGAAGCAGTTAACTTACTCGTAAGAACGGTGGCAGGTATTATTAAACTTACTATTATCTGAACATCTGGGTACACTGTCTTGACAGCGAGAGCAACACCAGCCAGCAATCCTCCTCCCCCTACGGGGAGGACAACTGCATCCACATTGCACACTTGATCAATGATTTCTAATCCAATGGTGCCCTGCCCACTGATAACGTGAGGATGATCGTGCCTGTTCATTTAGTAATAAAAAAAATTAATCAAGGTAAAGGTTTTTAAAGGTTTTCTGCAAAGGATATCTTCAGGAAGTGCTCAGTTAACGCACAAATGATTGGTTTTGATCATCAATGGCAAAGGTCCTCAATTCGTAAGGGTTCCATAATTAAGCATTCGCGACTGAGGTATTTGAAAAGGGCATTTATTTTTATAACGAAACATCAAAATATAAACACTAAACTACTATTGAGACCCTTCGGATCAGATCTAAATCTAAACTTACCTCGAAATCTTTCGGAACGGCTACGGAATTCAAGAGCCAAGAAACACTCTGGTACTGAATTAACACTTTACGATAACTACCAATTGCGGACGAAGCTATTTCAGCAATAGATGTCACTAGGTCGCATACGTTACGCGACAACAACAAAAAGTTATTACGTAAGTGTCTTTGTTCGTTTTTTTACAAGTTCTTGAACACCTTCCGCGCAGTTCTTTTTTTGTAATCAAAGTCTTTTCAAAGGTGAGGAAAGGAAAGATTAAAAGTGAAGTCATTTGCTGTATTAAACCAAAAATTTTCCCCAGAAAGAGAATCACTTAAAAAAATACTTAATAAAAAATGCTACATCATCTGGTAGAAACCCCATAAATGAGTAACACAACGATACCATAAAATAACAACAGTAACAATAGCAACAACAACAAAGAGGTAGCAGTAACCTGTATCACTCACCCTTCGATATAAGCTAGACGCTTTTCCGTTGCCATGCTGGTAGCAAACTCTTTTGCCTAAATGACAAATGATGAGATAATAAGCAAAAAAAAAGACAAAATGACAAGACAAACGACAACGAAAGACTTACTTCCGCTTGGTTGCTTCCCTTTATGATTATGCTGGCGCCAAATTTCTTGCACATCGTTTGTTTGATCAAAGGTGACTGTTCAGGTAAAACCACGTGGACGGGAATCCCTAAGGCTTGCCCGTGAAACGCAAGTGCTATTCCGTGATTTCCAGGAGTGGCCGTTATGACTCCTCGGTCTTTTTGATCCTAAAATTTTTGAAGTTAATTGAAGACCATTAAACTTCTTAGGTCCGATGTCCTAGGAGTTTTCTTCGTCTTGTGTTCCTGAAAATGTTTCTCCGTCAAGAAAAGACCGAGCTTAAAATTTGATATCTTTCAAACTCTGTATAAACATGGGATGTGCTGGACATCATTCATCTCACCGGCATTTACAAGTAAGACGTTTGTCATCTATAAACTCGGTATATAACATGATCCACTGACGAGTTCACGCAGCTCAGTGATGGAGCATTCGACCGCAAAATTGGCAGTAGCTAATGTTTCGTGACATTTTATTAACTTGTTGGACAAATACACGAAATCCCTGGCAATGAAAGCTTATTCGATTCACTGATTCGGCATGATATCGATGTTTGTTGTTCGCACTTGGCTCTAAAGTGTAAATATGATCAAACTGAAAAGTGCTCTTAATGGTGTAACAACAAATAATCGAAAGATAAAGTCTGGTATTAAGAAGAAATCAACGCTTACTGAAGTTTTGACAAAACTTACCTCAGATAATAGTAACAAGGAATTGATTGCTCCTCTCTCCTTAAAGCTGAAAATAGTAAAACGAACACATGCATAGGGCACTCTTTATTTGCTGGCTAAAAATTCACTTTAATAGATATGCCACTGAAATTTTCAAACAAACTCTGAATTACAATCCTTACCTCCCTGACGGATGCAGGTTTTCCTTTTTAAAAAACACTTCCATGGTACTAAGTTCTGGAATACTGCATTTCTAAAGGTAAGGGTGAGCAAAGAATCGATATTAGAATGGTAGCTTTACTCTAGCAGTTTTAACGAGCTTATTACGTTCCAGAATATTGGGTTAAATGGCGAAGAGAGACAAAACTAAGGGGAACTATACAATCTTCATTATTCTTCCCTCAAAAAGAGGTTACCATTTTTTGAGATACTGCTACATGTGCGTTAACGGACCGGAGATATATTCGCCTCAAATTGAATTTAACATAGCTCACTTGTATATTTTTTGACTGCATCCTCGTTTCTTTCTGTTTCAGCTCGATGAAAACTTCATAGCGCGCGCAAAGGAACGTCCATTGTTACAATGTCTTATAAAATTTACCTCGCAAGGCGTCTTTCCGACCCCTTTTCGGATTCGAAATGAGGCAGCGACGATATCATCAAACTCAATTCCAACTGGTTTTTCCGTGTCGCCACCGAATCCCATTTGTTTCAATTTGTCTCTGAGCTGCTCTGAGAACGCGACAGATGTGCGCGGTTCAGCGAATGGATTCAAAGACTCGTCATAAAGTATTTTCGCTCTCCTCGATATCATTGCTTTTCCCAAAGTCAGATCGCTGTTGCCGTTTTTCTTGAAGCCGTTCTTTTACAGAATCTGTGTTTGTGATCGAGTAAGGAAGCCTAAAAAATATTGTGTAGACTGTTTGAGAAGTTAAATGAATTAATGACGCAATCTTAATGGAATTCTTTAAGTGTTGTGTAGACTGTTTAAGAAGTTAAATGAATTATTAATGCAATCTTAACGAAATTCTTCGCATCTAAGCATCGTCATCACATTAATTGAATTATTCCAGGCACCTTAGAACATTGTCTTTGAATAGAATAAAACCTTATAATCATGGGAACGTGGATGGCATAGTATTGTGAAGATTAACACGGAATGAAAATTTTGAGTTCGTTACAGACAAACTATGACGCAACCTTTGGTGACGACGTCAAATCTTCTTCTGACGTAACGGACGCATTTTCAAGTGAACGCGCTGAAAATTTATGGAGATCATGGAGTCTGATTCTACTTCGACCTTAACAGATGAATCCGAAGCGATATTAGAAAATGAAACAACTGTTTTATTTGATCAAGATTGCCACGTTTCATTGAATCCAATCGTGGATGAGTCACTCTCAACACTAACACCTAAATCACAGATAGACACGAGCAGCAGCAATTATATTTATTTCAAACCTCACACGTACGGAAAAAGACATTCCATCTTGGGGACTGGTAAAAGCAATATATCTGCCTTTAGAAAGCCGGATTTGGCGGAACTTAAAGAAAAATATAACAGAGCGAAGGAAAAATTCAAAGATTGGAATCTGGATAAGTTGTGGGGAGGCCGAGTCGAAAGAATGAAGAGAGTATCCTCTGTTTCGCTTTCAAATATCGTAACCGCGGCGTTTTGGATCCGTGAAGGTGTTCCCAAGACGCCATGTGAGGTTTGTAAAAAAATAATAAATTTCGAGGGCATTTCGATTGATTGTCGTAAAAAATTACTCCCAAAAGCCAACCAGATTATGTTGCATTATTGCAACATAATCATAAAATCCCATCCGTGCGACCATTTATTTATCATTCTATCCATTTGATCATCATTTCTGTATTTACATTTCACCCTATCAAACTCACGAAAATTTCAAACGAGAAAGTGACTTTTTCGCAGAGAGCAGCATCGATTCCAGAGATAGACGACATGGAGGTTTATTTCAAGAGAGAGTACCAGAACCCATCTGGAAGTTTTTATGACAGAGGAGCTCGCTATGCATTACTCCGACTGCATCAGGTAAGAAATCATGGTGCAGCTCATTATTATCTTGGGAGAGTATAAGTAATTATTTGCATAAGTCGAGCGAAGTCGCTGCTTATGTAACTTGGAAAATCTAGCCGAAAATTTTCAAGGTTTCATTTTCAGTCATTTTTAATCATCTTCATTTTCAGAGACATCCACATCAATTTTCTCATGTGAACGGATATGGAGTTTTTGTATGCATTCACGTGCATATGCTACGGTGTATGATATTTTGTATTTGCGTAATTTCGTAAATTCCTTTGAGTAGTTTCACACGGCGCTAATCATGAAGTAAAATATTTCAACGTCACTCCTTCAAATACGAATCGATGGCATATACGAATTGCAACCGGCCACTCTGTATCATTTCATGAAAGTAAGGCTTGAACAAGTCATTATAATTCGTCCCCCATTACGTCCATAACTTTCATGAAAAAGAAAATGATCTCGCATTCCTTCCCATGACAGCAAGCTGTTGAGTTAACTGTGGATGTCATTAATCGACAGAGTCAAAAGAGATCTGGAGTCATCGCCACCTCATCTGGTAACCATGCAATCGCTATTGCCTATCACGGGAAATCCCTCGGGATTCCTGTTACGGTTCTTTTACCAGAAAGTAGATGTCCTGTTAAAATCAGGTTGTGCGAGAAATATGACGCTGACATCACTGAATGTGGTCTGGACGAGAGTGAGGTCAATATATTCATTATACTTTCGATAACTGTATTTATTGTTTTTTTAGAGGGCACGGTAACGAATCCTGCAATCTGATTGGTTCTTTACCCGGTCAGTATTTTCCTATCTCTGCCCACGGGCCACGGTAACGCTCTCGTAAGACGCCGAGTACATCCCAACTTTCATTGTCATTTTTCATAAATATACCTCGTTTTCCGGCTGGGCAGTATTTTAAAGCAAACAAGTCGGTCACTACCTCAAGCCGATAAATAACTTATGAATCCTCTCTTTTCTCTCTCTCAAATCACTTTGGTTGACAGAAAAATATTGGTTTCAGAATGAATTTGTATAAACAATAGTGTCATTACTTTGGTTGACAAGCGGCCTAAAAACTGTCTGCAATTAATTTTAATCGTTCACAAAAAGTACCCAGAAAGTAAAAACGTGAGGTATTTGGTTACAGTTAAACTGAACGATGGAACTTTCATTAATTTAACATCTGAATTTTCTCGAGAAAATTGTTAGTAGAGAAAGAGCGAGCAAAGTTTTAATTTAAGTTCTACAACAAATATACGCTCCCGGTGAGTCTTTCCAATTCCGTTCAATTTGGACATTTGTACCGTAAATTACACAACAGAAACTGAAGGAATTTTTTGAGAAAAGGCCGCATTAAATTCCCTTGTGTCTCGTTGGAGTGTGCCGTTCGAATTTAGTTTTTGTGAAGGAAAGACCAGATTTACACACGCCATTGCAGCAAACAAACGAGCAAACTCTCACAACTTCAGAATAAAAAGATTGAATTTACTCACAATTACTTTCCTCGCCGTTTACTTAATGAACAGAGGTAAATCTTCGTACATGAATGAATCGTCGATGAGAGTGAATAATACTTTCCGTTAGATCATTGACTGATTTTGAAGAAAACATTGTCGTGACAGTCCTTGCCAAACTAGTTCCGTTGTTTTTCAAATGCTCTTATGCTTTTTTTTTCTTACGCGCTCTCTAATTGACAGGTGTCAGATTGTGACAGATACTTGTAAAAATAATGTTTCAAAGTTTGTTTGGAAGCCTTTTAAATCACCTTTATCGTTACGGAAATGAAAATGTTTCGCTGAGGCATCTCTCTTTAATTTACATCACCTCTATTTTAACTACCATTTACTCGCTCAAAAATTGTTCAGTTTATGGAAGATCTTATTGTATTTTCAGCCCTAAATCATTCGGGTTCTTTCGGAAAGAATTTCGTCAAGTTTAAAAACAATAAATATGTTATTTACCGGCTAAGGGTCGGTCCGTATGGTGAAAAACTGTGACCTCGGTCTTGAAAATGCTGCCCTCGGCCTACGGCCTCGGGCAGTATTTTCAAGACCTCGGTCACAGTTTTTCACCATACGGACCTCCCAGCCGGCAAATAACATATATTTTCTGGAGGCTGAATCAGTAGCCATGTAATTAAAACCAACACACGTTTAATATCACGTCCAAGTTGCAACTAGTAATGAAGCCATCAAGTGTCAAATAAAACTTGTAATATAAATCTTTTAATGCTCTAATATTTGCGCTATCTAATACCTCTTCCTAATATAACTGAAACAGTTTTAAAAACACCTTAGTGATTAGCTATACGTTTCTTATTTGGATTTCATGAAACTAGGATCGATGGACCGAACGCTACCCGAATTTTAAATGTCTTTTACTCACTTTGATTTCTATTTTTTGTTTTAGCTGCTGGAGAGAGGTACGAAAATCGCAATTGAGAAGGGACTTATTTCTCTCAATGAGTAAGCGTATTCCATGGTTTGTCTGAACTTTTTCATGTCCTATGGGATCCTACTCAAACATGCCCATCTTTCAAATTCAACATCAAGATATATATTTTTGTAAAAATTCCGTTTAGGAAAAAAGAGGTTAGAGTCCAAATTCCGTAGAAAATATGTATTAAAGTTATTAAATGAACCACATAATTTGGCTAAAAAATTAAAGCTTCGATTCTTTTTAACAATTCCAAAGTGGTAACAAATTTACGCGAACGAAAGCTCAAGAACAACTAAAACTCGACAAAGAAAAACAAAAAGTACGCGAAAATGTCCACGTCGGTTTTCCAATCTCAAGGTTAGGGTTCTTTGACGTGACTGGCTCATTTGTGAAATGACGCACACCGCGCGTGAATGCAAAAGAATACAAGGAGGGGAGAGGAAGAGAAAAATGGTTACTTAAAATTTAAAAACCAAAGAGATTTTCTACAATTTTTTTTGCTATATCGGCACTAAATCAACAAGATAGTGAATAACAAGAACCTAAATCGTGGGTAGGATGTTCATTTTTCGGTGCATGAGTCGAGGACCACAATACAAGTGAAAAAAATCTAATTCATGGTCATAAGATTTGCAAATTTCCAGATACATTTACATCAGCCGGATACCTTATTGTTGAAAAAGATCCCACAAAAATATAAAATAATACTTTAGTAAATGTGCGGTCATCCTTTCATCGTAAATCAAGTTTATATCAGTCACCTGTAAGGGTTGTTTGTTACTTGCACTGAAATAGAATAGATATTACTCATCTTGAATGTTAGTTATTTTTTATACACTCAGAAACGACAACCCTGATATTGTGAGCGGGCAAGGTACCATGGGATTAGAGATTGTGGATCAGCTAGAAGAAGTAGATGCTATAATCATTCCCGTTGGAGGAGGGACCCTAATTGCTGGGACTTGTATAGCTGTCAAAACGCTTTACCCTTCTGTAAAAATCATAGTAAGCGTTAATATTCTTTTAAAAATGATTCTAGTTGTATATGGTCTACGGTTTTCCTTACGTAAATTTATTTTGCCATATTACCTAAAACTTTTGTGTGACATAGAGATACCGAGATTGACTTTACTCTGAATGTGTCCGTTTTCTAGTTAGTCTCTGAGAGAAAGTATTTAAACGCATATCGCCTCAGCTTTTCCTTACTTCCCTTCAATTCTTTTAATTTACGACTTGGTTAATAATAAAATCAAACATTTTATTCGGGTAACAAGCATTCTCTGGTTTGATATAAGGAATGATGATCTTTTTATGCACTCAGGAAAACGCTGAGAAAAACATGTATTAACCGACCCTGAAACGTGACTAAGTTGTGTTTGTTATCAGGCAGTAACAAGGGAACGGAGCCTAGATGTGGCTATGGCACACCACGAAGGAAACGTAACGAAAACAGCTGTATTATCTAAAGACTTGATAAAGGTGGACGGTAAGCTATTTCAGTGTGAACATACTCTCTCCAGAAACCTCATATAACATTTTCAATTCATCTCTTCCATTAAAGAACCAGGCCATCACGATTTATGGACCTTCAACAAACTGGGCAGTTTAAAATCTCGATGTTTAGGTGCAGTACGTCAGCAAAATCAATTAAATGGCGCTCTAACTTAAATTGTTAATAACTTTTATGGTTTTGATATTCTGAACACCCTCAATTGCAGATATGGATAGTAGTGAGATTAGCAGCAGTCCTCTCAGACCCGCCGAGGATTTAATGGACAAATGCATCACTGTAAAGTATGTTCACAGGCAGATTTATATTACGAAGTTCATGCGAAACGAAGCATCTGAATCAATGTCACCGTCAAAGATGATCGTGAGACTGTCGTAATGATAACAAAAGTTTTCATGCCAGAACTGTTGTTTGGTCTGAGATAGCCATGTTTGTGATGAGTCAGTTAGCATTTTTATGAGGATTGCCTCACTTCTATATCAACCACATAGAGATGCTTTAGCGAGAATGACAATCGCTCTGTGAGCGGTTTGAAAGGAGGTTCTTTCCATTCAGAAGAGAACCTTGATTTCTAAGAAAAAGGAATATTGTGTGACTGTATTTCCCTTTCAGGGAAGATCTAATAGCATTAGCTCTGCTGAGATTGTTGGAGTATGAGAAAGTCATCTTAGAAGCAGACGGTGCAATAGGGCTGGCGGCTCTTCTAGGAGGGCATCTTCCTGAACTTAAAGGAAAACGGTACGGCAAAATGATAAAAGAAATTATACGAAAACCAATATGATGCTGCTCATTACTGATACATGCCAAACAATTGGAAATAAAGTGCATGGCATTTTTTATAAACGCCAGCAAGAGAAAAGTAGATAGTAACGTTAACCTATCAGACAATAGAAACCGTAACAACGCACATGAAATATCTCTATCGCTCCAAAAAAATAATAAATAAATAAAAATATTTAAAAAAAATAGATAGATAAATGAACGGCCATTATGCACGAATCCTGACATCCTCATCCTAATTGGCTTAGTCCCATAGTGGTAAAGGCACATTTTAATCTAACACACTTTTCGATCATTGGTTCATTTCGTTCATCTTCTGGACACAAGATGGAAACTTTTCCTTCACTCGGTAGGTGTCATTTGATTGTCGAAGCTAAAATAAAAAGCACCCCAAGATATTCAAAGACTTAACTTTATCAATAACGTTAATTGCAACCACCACCTCCTTTAATTTTTTTTCCTCAGGGTGGTAGTTGTCCTTACTGAGGCAAACATAGAGCCAGCTCCTCTTCCGCAGGTGATTGCCCGCGGGCTCGCGACGGATGGAAGACTGTTACGGTTTGCAGTTCGGATCGATGACCGGCTTGCTACCATGGCAACGCTTTTGCGGTTAATTGCATCAACAGGAGCAGTGTAAGTAGGACAGAGATTGAGCAGATGTAATTTTTCGGAGGGCTTTCACCCTCAGGTCCCACTGGTGAACGGAGTATACATATTCCAGTGGATCTGAACGTCTTATTTTTCGTTGTATTTTTAACAAAAGGCCTTTATGCAGGGGAGAAACCATATTATTTTTCATTTTTGCCATCGTAAAGTACCTGTAGATGTTGAGTACCCACAACGTTATGTAATAAACTGTCTGAAGATTGCCTTAAGATGTACCGAAAAATTATTCTGTTGGCACCAATATTTCGCAAAACAACTCCGTAACTTTAAATGGCATGAAGCTTTAATAAGCTGTTGATTATTGTGTAGCATAAGCATAATTTAGAAATCGAACCCTCAATCAAATCTAATTGTGACTTTGTGGAACGTTTTAACAGTCTTTGTCTGTTCTTATCAACAGAATTAAAGATGTCAGTCAAGAGCCAGCGTGGAGTGATCCCGGCATGCTTTGCCTACAGGTATTGTATTTCATTGCAAACTATTAGCTTGTTGTTACAAGTGGACTCTAATTCCCTTAGGTGCAAATGTCCTCACTGTTTGTTCATTTTCGGTATTTTTTCTTTAATTGTTTTTCCACCAAAATTTTTTTAAAATATATATATATAAAAGGACCGTTTTCTTGCTCTTTTCTTTTTTTACAGGCAAAAGTGATGGCTGAAGTACGAGACCGTGAACACTCTCGTCAGTTGAAGTCACTTTTAGATCAGAATTTTCTCGTTAGCTTTTGGAGCTCTGAAGCGCACAACTCAGAATAAAAGAACTGTTGAACGAAAAGGCAACCACCCCTATCTACCTTAACTTTTGTTTTCAGCTCTGACAGCAAACGGCAAATTTGGCTGAAATACTTTGCTTTCTGCCATTTTCACACGAAAGGGAACGCATTTGCTCTTACTGTAAATGTCTTTTTTTTAATCAATTTCTATGGGACCGATATGGGGATTGAAGAAGGGAATACAAGGTCTTACTTTCAGCCAATTTTTTTTGAGGCAAAACGCCATCTTTCTACAAGTCTTTGTTTATATATACCAGTATCTTTCTTTCAAATGTCAGTCATGCACTCCAAACCTATCTCTGACGAAGAAATTGGTCAAAACATTAAGTCTAAGTTCAATTTTCGAGGGCATAATCTATAGTGTTTTTTAAAAAAAAAGGCTTCTGACCTCTCGGGGGATGGGTGTTGAGACAGTCTCTGCAGTGATTTTATTTTCGTTAGGTGCTGAAACAAAATAAAAAATATTCCCATAACTGAGATTGAAAGACTGCTTTTATTTCTGTGAATCTGCCAGCTTGAAGAGTATGAGAGAATGGTTATTTGGTTCCGAAATAACAAACCTGCCTTTAAAAAGCACTGGATTATGGTCCCAATGGAAACGGAATCACAAATCCCAAGCTAGCGGGAATATTATACAGTTAATATATGGTCTCGAGGTAGAACAAAACTAGTTTCCCGTGGGAACATACATCAAGTGCTTTGTTATATATTTAGACTTTCCCTTAAACAATCATATTATGTTGTATTCGGCGCGCGGGCAACAACTGTGCAATTGTATCCCGGTTAACGAAAATTCGATTAACGAAATCAATTTTCGATGCCGCACTTTAAATTGTTCATTTTTTCTTTCGATTAAACTTCATACCATAAGTCATCTTTAATCGAATTTCTGGTTTCAAATACGGTGAATACATATATGCATTTATATATATATATGTGTGTGTGTGTATATATATATATATATATAACAGGGGTGGATCCAGGATTTTGAGTGAGTAGTTTCCACCCGAGGACCCACTCCTGCTAGGGGGGTTCGGGGGCATGCCCCCCCGAGAAAATTTGAAATTTGGAGCTCTCTAAAGGCCATTTCATGCATTTTTAGAAAATTTAATTGCCCCCAAAAGACTAAAAAAGCATGTAATCAAAAAGGCAAAAAACATTTATTTTTCTTGAAAGTACTACAGGAAACACTCTGATCTACAAATATTCCACCTTTAGCTACTGTGCAAACCAGTGTATATAGTGTTTTCAGGAAGGCCAAGTCATCACCAAGACTTTTCACACTGGAAAACATCACCTTCCAGTCAGGAAAATCAAGATGTGGAGAAAAAAAAACGAATTAAGTGTTAGTGTTTTTGATAACAAAAGAAAAACAAGCACAATTGATGATATAGTTTAAAGATTGATAATAAAAATCTACTTGCCTTTTTCATCCTTGGGACCACAGGCTTACCATCCATAAAGCCCTTCTCTCTCTCAAATTTCTTCTGTGTTGTGCTCCTATAATGAATGAAATGAATGAAAGCCAGGCTCAATAAATCCAAATGTTTAGCAACACTAAAAACAACATTTCCTGAGCTGGCTTTTATTCATTTCATTTATAGGAGCACAACACAGAAAAGAATTTGAGAGAGAGAGAAGGGCTTTATGGATGGTTAGCCTGTGTTGGGAGCTGGAATTCAAAAAATAAAACAATTATTAGAAATATAAATTATAAGAATCATAAAATGATATACAAATTGAAGTAAAATGATAATTTGAAATAATACTAGCCTTTCTTCATCCTTGGGAATTGCTGTGAAGCTGGTTGAGTTCAGTGAAAATGTTTGTTAACCATTTAAGCTTAACATGAAAACCCAATGTCAATGTCAATGGAAAATCATCACAAGTAAAACAAAATAGAAAATAACCTTGAAATGAGTTGAAAAAAGTTATACAGGCACCAGTTTGAGCTTCTGTACTGTTCTCCATCAGTTTAAGGATTATGAGACTTAAAGGCCATAACCCAGACAGAACATAACTCACAAGTACTCTAGAAACAGCTGGTGCAAAAAATTATTACAAAATGTTTGCCATTCTCATTCTCCTAGGATGTAACTCAGCAAATAAATCTATTATACGTTCAAGGTCAAAATCCATGTCTCTGTGGGCATGCATCAGTGCCAATCCATTCAGTCTGTCCTGGGTCATTGTATTTCTCAAATAGTTCTTAAGATTCCGAAGGGATGATATGGATCTCTCACAAGATGCAGATGAAATTGGAATTGTGATCAGGACTTTCAGCATGGAATAGATGTTGACATATGCATCTTTGTCAATATCCTTCAGTGTAGCCTCCAAACTGTCAGGAATAATATCTCCTCTGTTATCCCTCCCCTTCCACAATCTCTCCCATAACAAAAGCTCTGCCTGTAATCCTGCATAATTTGGTATGTCCTGTCTGTAATGGTTACAAAATTCCAAAGCATTGGCCTTCCAGGCAGGGTCAGTAGCTAGTAAAACAGAGGGAATAATCGAAATACCTTTATAGCAAACAAATACATCATCCTGGAATCTGGTGTTGAGCTGCTGGAGTACATGGTCAAGAAAAACTCTAGTGAGATTGATCTTGAAATATCCCTCAGGAGTTGCAGCAGGAGCATTATTTCTATGCATTTGTCTCTGGGCTATCCTTGGCATTTCTGGCTGGACTGCTACTTGTCTTGCAATGGTCACTGCTTCCTGGTAGAGATTATGATGTCTGTTATCAATGTCAGTGCTCATGTCTTCAAGGACTGATTTCAAAAGAGCAAGTTCATCTTTAGCTTTTAGAAGATCCATTGCTTTTTGTTGCAGCTTCACTGTGAGTGTTCTAGTTAATCCCAAAATATGTCTGACAATAACAAGAGAAACAATAAAGGAAGAGTTGATTGCATTAATTAAGGACTGAGCATCATGTCTGCTTGTTGGATTCCAGGTTGAGTCTCCAGGGCTGTTTCTGTTAAGTGAGATGTCTTCAAGTGTAGCTGTGACTGGGTAGAGAAGTTCAACTATGCGGTCCATTCCATCAATCCGTTCAATCCATCGTGTGCGGCACACATCAATTAAAACAGTATGGTTTGCCCGAGGCAATAGTTCTCTGATCTTGGCTATTAAATGTTGTTGACGCTTGGGAGAGTTGTTAAAAAAATTAGAAATCTTGCGCACAATATCCATCATGTTCCTGACAATTGGCAATTGGCAAGTGTCTGCTATGCACAAATTAAGCCTGTGGTTCATGCAGTGGACATAGATTGCCTTTTCGTGTTCTGCACTGATCAATGAGGAGGCTCCATTTAGTCTTCCAGCCATATTGCCTGCACCATCATAACACTGCCCACGACAGTCTTCCATTGTCAATCCTAAGTTTGCTACAGCTGCAGTTATAATGTCCTTGATAGCCTCCCCTGTTAATCCCTCCTCACAAATGTAATACCCAATAAATTCTTCTCGGATGGTTTTAGTTGTATCCAGAAATCTTATTACTACAGAAACATTCTCCTTATTTGAAATGTCAGCAGCTTCATCTGCCATATACTTACTATTTCTTATTTCCTGTGATAGATCATTCAAAATGTGAGCACCAACAGTTTCTATCATTTCATTCTGAATGGTCTTTGAAATGTATGTGGCATTTCTGGGTGCAGTGTCCAGGTGTTGCTGCAGTGTTTGGTCACCACTGTCTACCCGGAATTCTAGCAATGCCTGGAAATTACCGGTTAGGGCAGCATTAGTGGGATCATCATCTCTCCGCCCCCTGAGTGGGATGTTGTTTTTCCCACAGAAAATAATAGTTTTGAAAAGGGACTTTAGAATCTCCCGATTTCTCGCGATTTGCTGTTGAACTATGTTATTTAACTGCTGGTCAATTGGGACAGCTCCTCTTTGCATCATTCTCTTGAAATCATTCATAGCAGTCATAGAAAAATTGTGAATTTCACAATTTCCTAGCGAGTGTTTGGTTAAGCGAGAAGCGGCCGAAGTCCAATTTGTGAGAGGAGACTTCAATAATTTGTCTAACTTATTAGCGTTTCGCCCACACTGAACTCCAAAACAAACACAAGCTAAACAAAATGCTCCATCGAAATATTTGGAGTAAGCTAGCCATGGAAATCTTTTCAGCCAGCCCGAGACAAACTTACGAGATTTTCCATTTTCCATTGACACGGGGAAATCAAAAAGCTCACCTGGTTTCCACACGTTTTCGACGAACTCCAGCTTCTGATGCGGCGAGTAGTTGTGGATCTCGTCGAAAACTAGGCCAATGTCGAAGGGAGAACAATCCTCCCTCCGACAAACAGGATCTCCGCGAGTCCTAACACTAGTATTTTTTAAACGTTTAACAGTAAATTCCGTCGTTAACCCCTGAGCAAGTTCAAAAGTACTTGTATTGTAGGAGCAACGAAAGAGACCCGCTGGGGGAGGAACTGCCCTTTTTATACTTTGTCAGTAGTTTCCAAGGTAGTTTCCAAACACAACTAGCCAATCAGAAGAGTGTTTTGAGTGAGTTCCGATGACGAAATCTTTGCTAGCCAATCGTGAGGGGTTTTGACTGTGTTCCGCCTGTTATTGTCACCAAATAACAATGACTTACACCCACCGGTTGCGTAAAGATTGGCTCCACGAACATTTTCCGACGGCTTCCGACGGTTTCCGAGGTGTAATCGAAGCTCGAAAGGCCAGCGCGTGATCCGGAGCGCTCCCGAACGCCTCATGACCGCAATTATAACGAAATTAGTCATTCTAAACGTATTTTCTTTAATAAATAACTGTAAAACAGGAAGATGGTTTATTTCTGGAAGACGTTTAGTGATTTCCACAAAAGTATCAGTAGTTTCCAAAGGGAAATTAGAGTGTTTTCCAAAAGTACTTTTATCAACATTTAACTAGGTCGGAAAAAATTTGAGTGAGTTCCGGAAATCAGGTAAACTACCCTGGATCCACCCCTGATATATATATATATATATATATATATATATATATATACACACACACACACACACACACATATATATATATATATATATATATATATATATATATTCAACATTCAAGTAGCACAAATAGATTAAGGATAGAAACAAATTGACTCCGCTCCACTTTGATACTTCAATGGCAGATGTTCCTCTTTAAGCATAAAGGCGATTGACTAGTATTTCAGTTGAAAACAGTAGATCAGAGCAGCAAAAACCTTAAAAAAAAAAGCAGAACTTGATCTTCTTGGAAACAGTTGTTTTTAAAATTGAGGCAAAAAAGCGGCGTTTAAACCAAGGAATAATAAACAGTTTACAATCTCTTTTTTGGTTTAAAGTTAATCGAACAAATATTTTTCTATATTTTTTTTTATCGTTTTGAGGAGCAGCAAAAAAGTGAGCGAAAAAAGAAATTGATTTTTCCCAGTGACTATTCAGAACTGACGGTGAAAAAATGAATAATGTTAAAAGAAGAGACACTCATTGAGTAAATCATTATTAATCTCGCGGACTTCATGGCTGAAGAGGTCATGGGTTCAAATCCCGTACGGGCCTGAATTTTTTTCAGGTCCTATTTTCAGCTACTAGTTCAGTAGTGTTCTTAGCTGCGAGGTTCTCTTAAATTCGTTTCTTCACTACAGTGCAAATATAGGAATTTCATATATCTAAAATTATTATTCATTGCTGATGTTTTCTTACACCAATATTGCTTTCTTTAAATTGACTTTTGCACGGAATTTTCACTTCCTCGCTGTTGTCACAAGGTGTTATATTTTAATCGGTGTCATGGAAATTCAAATTCACCAATCAATTTTAAGCGCCACCATAAAATCAACCTTTATACTCATGTACTGAGCTGAGATAGGTATTCTGCTTTCATTTAGATTTAGTATTTTCGAGGGGGCTTATTCGATCGGGCTTTTTCGGTAAGTTTGCGAATTTCTATCGGTAATATCTAGCGGGTACGGCTTATCGTTTCTCAACACACAAATAGAAATTGTGGAATATCGCTGATAGATTGGATAAACAGGTCACATTGTACCTAAATGTCCATTTCATGTACACAAAGGAATCGACAAAAGAGATGCCGTGAATGTAACCGGGTGTAACACTACTCATTCTGGATCTCTCTATTTCCTGCGGTTTTTCGAATAATTACCGAATTGATCGTTAGGATTATTACTGTTCATCTGAATAAGCACAGGTAGGCTAAGCTCGCAAAATGAGCCTCCGAAAATATACAAATTTGTTTATGTTTGTGCAAAGGTCAAAACATAAGGATTTGCACGGGAATAAAAGGTCTCGTTCTCGACATGATAATTCTGACTTAGTTCTGAATAAAACAAACTTACCGCGCTGAAGTGGTTGTTCCTTTGCACGCATTAGCTTCCTGGGTTGATTTAGCTTAAAGCAATGGTCCTAAATCAGCCCAAGGAACTCACATGATGCAACGGATCAACTACTTAAGCGCAGTAAGTTTGTCTCATTCAAACTTAGTTCATTTTTTTTTCGGTTTAGAGCGCGACCATTTATTCCCATACAAATCCTTATATTTCGGCTTGTGCGCAACGTAAAATATTTGCATATCTACTGAGGCTCATTTTGCGAGCTTGGGCCACCTCTGGAATTGCATGTACCATTTAAAATCTTAAGAATTATGTACACCATTTCCCATTCGACGCAAACGTTTTGGCTTTAGTCCTTTTCTTAACAATTCGACAAGACGTTTGGCTCTATGGCTCTGAATTGATACATAAAAGTCGTTAAGTCAAACTATCAAATAACTATCAGGTTATTTTCCTGTTCAAGAGCAGTTCGGCTATAGTGTGGTCTCTTATGGCTGGTTTCCATACTACTTGTTACGCCTCCTTTGTACGGATGGGGAAAAATAAATTATAACAAACAATTTTCTGTTTGTACCTACAACTGGCGGGAAGGACACCTATTCTACGCCATAATGGTTATGAGCGGGTTTCTTTGCATGGTGGCAATCGTGATTGTGTATTTTTTATTATTAAAATTACAAAAAAGTGAAAGAGAGCGCCAACAGTCTTAACGCCAATGGCGGACAAAATGGAATTGGTGTCTCTTCGTTTCAACGAGCTGACGTCAAATTTTTAATGACGCGTTTTACGGTAGTTTGTTTCTTTGTCATGCATGACATGGGGTCCTGTCTCCATAATCGTTCATGAGGGCGGTGAGTTACAGTACTACGCAAGAATTGGATACGGCTTTTCTACCTAATGTTCTCAAGTAGTCTGGTAAATCAGACAATATACGGAATTATGAAGCCGCAGTTTAGGGAGGCTTTCAAGAAAACATTCATGTGTGGACTTTATGATGGCGAAATAAGAAATCAGATCTAGAGAAGGAGCGTAATAATAATGAAGCGTCCGATTGATATGAACAGCAATGATATTGACATAAACTTATCACAGGGCAGATTACTTAGGTAAGGCTTTACACAGCAGCTTTCAGGCTCAGTTGAATTAAAAATCGTCTTATTAAGCAGTAAAAGCTGATTGTGTAACTGTTTTTCTGCACAGAACAAGACCTGATATGTCTGACCAACTGAAGAAGGAAGAAAAATCAGTGGTCTGCTAAAGAGCAATTTTACTTCGCTCAACCGCTTTGAAATGGGAACATTTCTAAGCTATGAATAGAAGTGCTTCGCATAAGAAATTACGACAAAGTCGGAGCCACGTGGATGTATGCGATGAAGAATACCATCGATCAGATTCATTCCTGAAAAGACTGGGACTCCTTATATGATTCAAGACATATAAATGGATCCGCGATGGTGGGGCGAAGAGGGTCAATGCTATAATGCAGGATTTGTTATACGGAATTTGTTTGTTATCAACGGTACACCGATAATTTGCAAAAGGCATCATCAAATTACTATATTTTTTCTTTAGGTAGGTTTTGAAAAAAATCTTGCTCGCCAGATGTGAAGTTTAAGGTGATAGTTAACCACTAGACTTGACAAAATAATACGACCTATTGTCTTCAAAATCATGTCTGTTGAGGCCAAGCGGAAAATGCGGTAAGAGAAAATTAATTCGTTTTACGCACTCAAATCATGTTTGCCCTGGTCGTTTAAAAGTATTATCATGGAATAATACTACAGTCCCGTGTGTTCAGATTTCTGTTAAGGGTTCTGACGTGTTTTCTTTATTCTTAATATCAATTCGAAAATTCACCAAGACCGTTTTTTAGCCATGTTGGATTTTCCTGTTCCCAGTTATCATTTCGTCACGAAAAGAGTCTTCACTTTTCGCCAGAATTTCGACCTTCCACTTGGTTGAATTCGAACAGTCGATAATTGTCACGTTGTAACAGTTCAACTTCACTCGAATGCAAGCAATCTCCTCGGTATATCCTCTGACGAAAGAGGGAAAAAGAGGTTTAAATTTCAGTCAATTTTTAGTAGCTAAACGCCTTGCGACAGATGTTTCTCTTTCTCGGTATCTTTTTTCCTGAATTTCAGTCAATCCACAACATTCTATGACAAATGAAATGATCAAAATTTCCAGGTTAAGTTCAATTTCCGAGGGCATAATTTATTGCCCCGTGGAAAGGAGCCTCTTGGCCTCTGGAGAATTGGGTGACAAAGAAGGTCTTTGCAATGATTCTATTTTTGTAAGGTGCTGAAACAAAATTAATTAAGGTTCCCACACATTGAGATTGACAGAGTGCTTTCATTTCTGCGAACCTGCCAACTTTGAGAGCAGATGATATGAGAACTGAGAAGCAATCACGAGAACCGCGGATAAAATGCGAGTACAAAAAGCCAGTTTAAGTTAGATGCTATCATGGCCTGTGTTTTCAATTAAGGGGTTTTGTTTAGCATGGGGGAAGGAAAGTGGGTTACTATAGAAAGAGGGGAAGTTGGGTGGTTATAGCAGTTTCTTTAAGAGAATATTTCCTCGTACTTTGCTCCAAATCTTGAGAATACTTTCTCTGGTTTAGAACGACAAGTATTCTGGTGTAAGATGGTAGAAATCAAGAGATCCAGACGGCCGCCAAGGTCAAGTGTGAGGGGGGCGCTTGAAGAGAACTTTTAAAATCAATTATGTTTCTTTCGCCCGCCATTTCCGACCCACGCTGAAATTCGCTATCCTTCGCAGCAGGGAGCCCAGTTATTCTTGTTCTTTTGAACGAAAGTGTTTTCAAATAGGAATTTCAGGAATGAGTCATAACTTATACAGGAAACCGACTCCAGCTATCCTACGTGACAAGATACAGAAGGCTTCTGCTAGTAAGTTGCACTTGAGGTGCGATGTTTACGTTTCACTCGTCCGGTGAGAGTTTATGCCACCATCGATAAGCTTCGATAAAGATGAAACAATTTTAAAAAATATATTCTTTAAATGCTGTACACAATGCATCGGTATTGACTTCATAATCTATAACCCTCCCGCGAGAATCTCTTAGGGTATATTGTGGTTTAGTTCAAGTATTTAAAAAAAACTTTTGTTTTGCTTCAGCAACACAATAAACTGCTCGGCTGATATATTCAGCGACCGGATTTGTTGACATATAGCATGGCTTCTGATAATGAAAAAGAAATATTGCTTTATTCTCCCGCAGTTGGGTTTCAAATACCTTTCAAACCAACTTTAGTGAAGCTCCTACTCCTGCGATGAGACGTTTCCTACTACGTGCGATGAATATTTTAAGATCGTTATTTGGGGTACGAAAAAACCAATGATGAAAAGAGAGATTGTCGATATTTGTAACTCTAATGCCATCGTATGGGCTATTTTTACACTCCCTTAACATGTCAATAAGAAATGTGAGTAGCTATAAATGCTAAACCCAGCCAAGTTTAGCTAGTCTGCTCTGACAGTCGTTTTAGGAAAACCGGATATCTCGATGATTCATAAAGAACCCTTCTTACTAATTGAAAATAACGCAGAATAGAAAAATAAATTCAGTATTAGTGGCTCACTTTACGATATTGCCTCCTTCTTCTTTAAAATCCCAAGATCAAGCGGCAATATCACCACAACACCTTACACTATCAAAAGTACCTTTTCCTTTTTGGTTATCAATAAGACATTTATTTTGTTTGGATATTTTGTAAACATATTTCACTGAGTATCGACTTTTTTGTGAATTTGCATGCTCTCTTAAATTATAACTGTCTTTACAGTACTTCTGACAGATGATGACAAATTCTACTTTATACTCGCTCTTCACCTGAAACACTTCTGTATCTTCCTAATTGCAACAAATTATGTTTGCTCTTTACTTATTAAAAAATACGCTAATTTAAGGTAATGCACTTTGCACCTATTTGTCCTTAAAGCAATTAAATGTTGATTTGCTTTTTGATCTTGGGTAAGATATTGAGACATTATATAAAGTCCTCGAAGACTTTTCTCTATATATATGCTATTTTCATTCCTTATTAAACAAGATGGATATTTTACCTTAAAATATATTAGCTACATCGACTTATAATAAATTATCTTAAATGCCTCATAGTTTTTCCTTTAGATGCAAATTTTCAATTTATCTTCTAATACCTTTAGTCAAGCGCATATATTTACATAATCTAAATTTCATCAGTAACAGCTAGTAGAAGCATCATTCTCCGATGATGGTGTTATTTAAAAGTGATAAATATACACTTCACTCAGAGCATAGTTTTCTTCAAAGTGTCACTTTGGATTTAATCAGCCTCGTGTGCAGTCAATGATGCCTCCTTTTACTTGCTGCAAAATTCAGGCTGGCTGATTTTTCTGTAGTTTCCCGTAAATTTGACCTAACCATGTGCTCGTGACTACGTTTCTATTCATTATGGTGAAATGAAGGAGTAACTCTCTTTCTCTGTCCCAATTTACGGGAAAGCTTAAGATTCAGGCGGCTTGTCCTTGCTTATTCAAACTGAGAGTATAAAACCTCCCGTTAAGCCATATGTAGTTTATTGAGTGGCTAAAGTCACAATTCCGTAGAGCAGAAATTTGTAGTTAAGACTCCATCTTGCGCCACAAATGTCTCTGACCATTCCTCTGGCGACATACTTGTTGTTTCATGTCTCACTTTTGGTCTCAAGCCAGAATTTTTTCGTGAGAGAGAACTGTTTCTTCTCCTGAGTTGGGCTGCAGCTCCAACTTTGACAACGCTTTCTTCAATGCAGAGCGCCAGGTGGTCTGCCAGTTCATTATCTTGTGGGCTTCTTGAGTCCATTTTACCCAGCGAAGATGTCGATGATGCGGAACTTCGATTGCTGTCGCATGGCGCGTCCATACTTTTGAAATTTTTTTCTTCTGAGATACGCATAAACGCTTGAAAGCCGTTTGGGCACGGAAAACAAACGTTGTGAAAATCTGGGTTTTGTGCTCGCATCTTGAGATGATCACGTTTCTTGTTTGACCACCACTAATTTAAAAACTCTTGTGCGAGTTCCTATTTATCAAGACAATGGAATTAAATTCGTTCTCAAGTGTTGATGGCTCCTTTCCTCAATTTGGGTTAAACTGAGTTGCTTGTTTACAACTCGTTCACGTTTTTATATCCCCAGTTACCGCATTCTTGAAGCATTACAAGAGCTTGGAATGCAAGGATCGATATTTGGAACCCCTGCAATCTGTCAAAGCCGTTCATCGCGTGACCGTATAATAGACAGCGTGTGCCTCATCAACTTGACTAATGATTGCCACTTGAGATTGTAATCATGGCAACAGCCAATATACAGTCTTTATTAAGGTTCTTCGTCTTCCTAATGACGTAGGGACTGAATCACGAATGAAATCTAAGGCAAGCTTCTTTAAGTTTTATCCCCTCCAGTAACAGATAACATCGATTATCTTAGATCATAGTAAAAAATAAAAAACAGGAAGAAGTGAATTTGTTGCTAACTAGCAGGGAAGCTGATGAAATGTCATCGACGTGCTTAAACTCACAAGTATCCCTCAGGGCAAAGGAAGCCCTTATGAACACGTTTTTGTTCAGCTTTTGGGGCAAAGCAGCTTGACGCATCCTTGGTTCATAATTGCCCGATTTTGTGAAAGGAGAATCTCGATGTGATATCATTACCAGCATAGTAACTTATATCGCATGGCTTAAACGAAAACAACGTAATTTATCGATTAATAAAAATTTGACTTATACAACGGTTTGGAAATACTATGGCTGTTTCGTTTTGTAGCCATGTGTGATCAAGCAAGTATTTTAAGCTGACTGCTGATCGCAGATGCATCCTAATTTCAAGGTTTATTTGTGCCCCCTTGTTAATAAAAGATTAAAACTTCCTGGGTTGTGAACCAGCCCGCGAAACTTCGAAGATGGGTAGATTGTCACCGCAAAACTGACTTCAAAGAATGTCGGATCACGTATTGAATTTAAATAAATCATAGTATTACTGAGACAGGGTAAGTCGAAGAGGGCTTTTCATATCTTCATCGGTCTTAGAGGGCTCGAAAGCCAACCTGTTCTTGTGTTGTAACAGCTCGAGTCAGGCTCAAAGTAGCCTCCAAACCATACTTTCTATTTTAATCACTTGTCCGTACCTACGTCATGGGTGTCTTAACGTAATCTAATTGGTTACGTGAAGGCTTAGGATAGAATTATGGCTGCTTATCTTCCTTTTTCCCTTATTGGCACAGAAACGAAACATCGATTCCACAAAATTCCAACACTTCGCCATTGAAAAAAAAAGCTGCTTTTCCATTTTTCTTTTTTTACTGTCTCTCTTCTGGATTGTACTTAATACAGCTGTGTTCGAAATAAGCGAGTAGCACATTTTCCAAACAGATTGACGGTACAAATAAACGAGCTTAATAGACAAGCAAGCCAACTCATACTCATTTTACCTAATAGGATTATTTTTTACAGACATTTTCATGTATTCGATCCTTTTCAGAATTCATAACTGAATTGAGCATTAGCGGGCGAGGTCAGCGCTCAATGAACCAAAACGGGAAGTCATTGATACAAAACATAAATCGATTCACACTATCTGAAGGACAACGTACTTCGAAAATTCTGCCATGAGATGCAGTTATCCATCTATCTTTTAGAAGTTATTATCTTTCTGCTTAGCATCACAAACATAGTCATATTTTTAACAAGGCTATAGGTTTCTTTATTTGGGGAATTTTAACCTCCTTATGCCACCAAAGTTTCTCATTGGTCAAATACGAGAGTTTAGTTTATGTTATGACAACAATCATAACTTTTCAACTCTCACTACCTGTTTGCTAAAAGATGTATCGATGATATGTCATTTGCTATTTGTAAATGTCTCATCAAAGAATCAAAACTAGGGCAAATAGGAAAAAGCTTTGAAATGACTGCCAAGGTGATCAAACAAGACCCATGGCCAGTGATTATTGATTTGCGTGGTTGGCGTTCTTAAAGAACATCTTCCTGCGTGCGGAAGATATTTATGGTAATACTCAGGACGTTATCATCCTTGCTTAATCTTATAGCGCTGATTTTTATCCCTAAAGAGAATTTTTCGCCGCCATTGCAAGGTCATTATTTTGTAATTTAACGATCATGAACGAAATTCCGCAGGATACCGTATTTACAAAGTTCCCTGAGGTTGCCATTAGTAGCTGGAGTTGATTTACACTTCCTAAGCAACTACATTATGTCAAAGATCTTTTACACGATGCACTTTATTTTACCTTAAAGCAAATTACCTCATAATTACCATTCTAAAACGTTTGTATTGATGGAGGGCAATAGGTCAGAGGATTAAAAATAATTTCAGTAGGATGGGCTTAGTGGACTTAGTTTTTAGTGAAATTTAGAAGCACTGAAACATGACGAAGAAAGACGAGAATTGCAATTTCAGCAGAGATGGGAAGGATTGAAGAAAAAAACAAAAAAAAGTGAAGTATACGAAAAGATTGACTCATGGCAATAAAGGACCTCCAAGTGACCATCGAGAGTATATGAAGAAAGCTTTGAGCTTTGATATACTCCACAGTCTCAAGACATGAAAAGCAACATAAAAATATCAACAGAATTTGAAGCCCTCCCCCCCCCCCCCTTCTCCTCTAGAAAAACGTCGATTTAGGTCTAAGGGACCAGTCATTATTTTTTCGCCTGGAAGAGGTGGGGGGGGGGGGGGGGTCGGACATCAGATAATTTTGAGGGGGATCACTTGGTTTTCAGGGCGATCCGTCGTCTCTAACTGGGTGTAAAGTGGGGCTTCAGAAAATTCATTGCAAATGAAGGGAGTGAGGAGGTTCATAATAATACTAGAGAGCTTTAAGGGAATCAGGTCTATTTTATTGTGACACATCATACCCTTTAGCCCCTGAGAGTAACTAGCATCAAATGTCTCCTCACAATGTTGCTGGTGAATCAAACATAAGGTCATTGGAATAAAGGTGATGATCAATATCTGAAGGTGTTCCATTGACTGTTAAACAAATTCTCCTTTTCAATACCGAAGAAACTGTAAGAGAACAATGAGGAGAATATGCATATTGATATAAAGGAATAAAGGATTAACAGTGACTACTACTAGTACTGGAAAAAAAGAAAATTATCGCAACGTATTTATTCTCAAAGTGTAATCTTCGTCTTTTTTTCTTACAACAAAAGTGTGTGACGTGACTAGATGTTGTTTACTTTTGGTTCAAAGGACACTTGACACTCTTGAACTATTTTTCTTTTTTTCCAATTTCATGCTTTTTGCCTCCAAAACAAGAACTTTACTTAATTAATTCATAAATGTCATCGTTTATTACTAATGACAAGAAACTTCTTCAACATGCGTCGGAGCCAATTTTCGTACAGTGAAGGATCACGAAAAAAAAAACTGAGATCATTAGTGATCAGAAGTCTGCATTAGCTGGCCGTAGCCGATTTCGTTTCTTATTTGTAGCCGTAGATGTTTACATGGAGCGAAAGTCGCGTTTCTTGCGTGCCAAAAATGCATTAGTTGAGTGTTTCTTGTATTTATAGATTTGCAACTTGATACATTCAACTGCAACAGTGAAGGCGACATATTTGATTAACGATCACCAAAACAATTCTGTCGTCCCTTTTCCCGCCCCCCGTTTATTTCTCCTACGTTTTAATTACCTTTCTAAGGCACATGTCACAACGACTGTGTTTTCGTTTGATGCATCACACAATCTTCTCATCTCGAGCGATGGCCCAGTTCGTAATCTATTTGTCAGGGCATCCGTTATAATCCTGAGTTTTGCTTTCAGTTTCCATGATCACACAGAACTCTATGATTTTATGTTGTGAATTAAATAATAGCACACTTTTTATGTAATTCAATTATTCTGAGGCCTGCCTCTTCGCTTTCAAGAGCAAGGCAGATCATGAGTCTTTATCAAGGAAACATGAGTGGAGTCAATGATTGGTCAATCACACTTTGACTAATGTTGCTAAGCTACGGCTATGGCGTCTGAAAAAATCCAAGTCAAACATCCCCAGTTTTAGCTATCCATGTTTCCGTCTGGTATATTCAAGCATTGACAGTGTTGTCGGGTCTGCAAAGAGATTATCTCTACTTTAAAAGTGGATGGAACTACAAAACAAATAAACAAACAAAAAAAAGAAGAAAAGAATGCTCAGAGAAGTTTACTGACGTGGAATGCACCCAATGCGTCTTACGCTCAGCTCAAGTTATCTTTAGCAAAACAATGTTCAGAATCAGGAAGACGGAAACGGTTGACAACTTTTCCAATATAAGAAATGAAAAAACATGGCCATTTAAAACTGAAGCTTTTCAGCATATGGGCAACCAACGTTCTTCTTCTCATGAAGAATTTGAGTTTGCTCCCGTCTCATGTTGTTGCCATCACTGTCGTGAATAGCCTAACGTTTTTTACAGTCGGCGGTTTTCATGAGCGGCGTACTTACAAATCGTTCACTGTTGCTAAATTTCATATTAATGCAAGGCAGGAAAGTCTGTGTTGTTTGATATGTTATTCTTTTGTGTTTAGCTTATGCCGGGAAGATGGAAACCGCCTGTCAAGCTGTCATATATTTTATTTTGCAGAGAAAGTTTCACTTCAGTTTCCTGCTGTTTCTTTCATTAGTCATACGATTAGAAACTAAACAAGGCACTTTTCTGTCTAAGACGGTAAGACGTCTCACTCGCGATAGATACTTTCAGCTCTAGAAGATAAAATTCGTATCCCCAAGCGGCCATGTAATGTTCTGTTTATCTTATAGATACTGATGAAATTCCTACATGAAAGACAACTTTTTTTATTTTCGAGACATCGGCAAATCTTCCTGAATGATCATCACGCTCGGAAAAAGTATCGATGTGAAAATTTGGCAGCTCATCGCTGCTGACGCGAAAGTTACCGGTAACTGTACCGTCTTTGCACCTCGAAGCCATTTTGTGAATGAAATTTCAGAAGAACCTGAGCGGGAAGCTCTTGTAGTTGGCTTATCATGTTAGTAACCACTGCGACACCAAGATCCTCACACGTGAAAGTTAAAAATAGTATCTTCACTGCGTGCGATGAAGATATGATTTTTTAGTAAAAGGAAAAATCCTAGTATTTCATCAGTATCTATGGCAGGGGTCGCACTAGTGCTTTTAGTGTTTACATTGGACATAGAATCTGTCATAGCATGCTTGCGACAAGTGCGACCCTTTTGTCGCGTCCAGACATAACTATGTCCGAAGGACCTAAAGATCAAACAAGCCGATGTCCTGCCTCAAAGCAGGTCATATCTTGTCTAATGGCCTTAAAATAACAATTTTTTATTTTTCTTCTGTCGTCAACGTCAATCAAATCTGAAATACGGGCAGAAATTGGAGTTTTGTAATTCTGCAAAGGCAACACGTGTGCACTGCTAGCTACAGCTATCGGGTTAAAATTTTAGTCACCGGTTTTCTCTTCAAACGTTTTATCATGGCGAATTTCAACCCAGTAATTGACATCCGTCGACGTCGGTTTAAAGCGGCAAGGGCCAACATTTGCCGTTGGCGAATGTTGTACAATGCGTACAAACCAATAAGGTTTTGTACATTGAACAAATTAAACAGAGATTGAAGAAATGTCGCTAATAAAACTAGCACCAGCCTCATGTCTAAAAATTATATTTGGCGCTCTTTTCGCGCGTGAAATATAAAGAGTTGACAGACTGGTTTCAAATATCATTTATGTCGCGCAAGTGCGACCTCCATGACTCCCGTGGTGTAAATGTCGCGACATATTTATGGGACAACTTATGACGCGACATAAGAAAAATAAGGCCACAGTGCGACCCCTGCCTATATTTCATCAGTATCTATATAATAACATTTTATAAACGATCTTTTCCCGCTTTACAAAACTGAAATGTTTTGGAACGAACGTTGCCTGCAGAAGACATTCAACGTTATACTCAGGGAGGTTATCATCCTTGTTTAATCTTATAGCGCTGATTTTTATCCCTAAGAGAATTTCCGCCGCCATTGCAAGGTCATCAGTTTGTAATTTAACGATCACGTACCAAATTCGGTGGGAACCGTAGTTAACACAGTTCCCTGAGGTTGCCATTAGTAGCTGGAGTTGTGTGAGTGCAGACCTAAACTGAAATAGTTTCGTTCGTTTTCGTAAATGCACCCAGAAACACTGGAAAAGTAGGAGGTGTAAATATTTTAACTCCGAGTTACTCTTTTTCAAAACAGGAACTTGAACTGTATCGATAGAAATTGATACATTAATGAATAAGTTTTCACGTCTGACATGCAGACATATGCTTATTTGAAGACTCCGGGATAAAAATTGGAATCCAATATCAGTTGGAGTGACTGTCATAAGCAACTGAGGAATTCAATTTTCTTTGTTTCCAGGGACTGTGGATTTAATCAAATTATTATGGCAACAACTTTGATTTCCTTTCAGTGGAAACAGCACTTGGAACTGTTGCTCCTCTCTTTCTTTCCTCTTACCGTTTAAAACGATATTTGTTGGTCAGCATTTATAACTGATAACATCTGAGATATTTGCGTCATTTCTGTCCCACAGAAGTCGTTTTTCCTCGGTTGTAGCCCGCTAACGGAACTGCGAATAAAGAGGAAGCGATTGCCTTGATTTGTAAGACTGTGGCTAGAAATTATCACAGAAACCAATAAGAAAATGATACGGAACATTCCATCTTTATCTGCGGATATCAAGAGTAACGTAAACTGGCCTGTTCCCGTGCACTGTGATATTTTGATTTAGCGTATGATTTTGATGTGATTAGGTATGTAAATCCGACTCTCTGACTGATCACTTGTCATTCCCTACGTCATTGGTATCTTGTAATCTACGGACCACCAAGCTTTGTTGCAAAACACCTTGCGATAAAATCGCAGAATCAAGATTTTTTTTTAACGCCTGAGTACCACAAGTTTATTCTACAACCTTTTTCCTGTTTAAAATGGCTGTGAGGTAAATTAGGAAGGTTATTCAGAATACAGGCGCTGGTCAGCACAAAGGTATACATTGTGTTTTGACATACATCACAGGAAAAAACGCTTAAGATTTGTATAAGTCCGTTTGCGTTCGCCACTCGAATAGGTAGGTTCCTCCAGTTGCTAATGTACTTTTGGGATAGTTTTGAAAAAATTCCGGGCCTTTGCCAGTTCCTTAATCAAATTTGCTTCATGTGATTGAATGACATAAAATCAATTTCGATTAAATCCCTTGCAGTTCTTTCCACAGTCTATTCATGTCCTGATTGCCAGTTTCGCGCGATTAAATCTCGCCGCGTGAACTGAAAAGAGCTCCTTTCTGGGTTTAGCGTGTGAAGGCTGGAGAGATGACCTGAAATAAATTATATGGCGATCGTTTCCCCTTCATAGGAATATATGAGGTACAGCCTGTTGAACATTTTAAACCCGTCTCGAAAATGAACTACTTAAAAATAATATTGAATCTAAATGTTTTAATATTATTTTTTCATTTTCCCAGTTATATTACTGGAACAGACAAACTAATCCAGTAAGAACAATACTAATTTAGCAACTTAAATTTGTTCAAACGCTTGTTTACACATTTCAGATATCCTTGTCGATATTCTCAAACTGAACCGACATTGAACTGAGCCAGTGACTCCGCTATTCAAAGTGCAAGTCTTTCATTCGATGACAAATTTACAAAATGCATATGGAAGACGATTCGTTACCCTTCCTCAGCAATTAAATTGTGTCAAAGGTCTTTTACACGATGCACTTTATTTTGCCCTAAAGCAAATTACTTCATAATTACCTTTCTAAAACGTTTGTATTGAAAGAGGGCAATAGGTCAGAGAATTAAAGATAATTTCAGTAGAATGGGCTTAGTGGATTTAGTTTTCAGTTAAATATAGAAGCACTGAAACATGACGAAGAAATTAATACAAGAAATACAATTTGAGCAGAGATGAGGAGGACTGAAAAAAAACATAAGTTAACGAAAAGATTCAGTCATGGTAATAAAGGATCTTCGAGTGACCATCGACATTACTTTAAGAAAGCTTTGATATACTCCACAGTTT